>NW_027640531.1:0-25000 GCF_949752795.1 Hyperoodon ampullatus
GGTGGGTTTCCGTTTCGGGCTAGGGTTAGGGTTAGGGAACGGCAAGGCTGAGGGCACAGGTGAGGGTGCGGTCACGTGCTAGGGTCGGGGCACGTGCGGACGCGTGGGTGAGTGTCCGCGTACGGATTAGGATGAGCGTACAGCGGAGGCTAAGGTGTGGGTCTGCCGGTGGGTTTCCGTTCCGGGCTAGGGTTAGGGTTAGGGAACGGCAAGGTTGAGGGCACAGGTGAGGGTGCGGACACGTGCTAGGGTCGGGGCACGTGCGGACGCTTGGGTCACTGTCTGCGTACGGATTAGGACGAGGGTACGGCGGAGGCTAAGGTGTGGGGCTGCCAGGTGGGTTTCCGTTCCGGGCTAGGGTTAGGGTTAGGGAACGGCAAGGCTGAGGGCACAGGTGAGGGTGCGGACACGTGCTAGGGTCGGGGCACATGCGGACGCGCGGGTCAGTGTCCGCGTACGGATTAGGATGAGGGTACGGCGAAGGCTAAGGTGTTGGGCTGCCGGTGGGTTTCCGTTCCGCTCTAGGGTTAGGGTTAGGGAACGGCAAGGCTGAGGGCACAGGTGAGGGTGCGGACACGTGCTAGGTTCGGGGCACGTGCGGACGCGCGGTTCAGTGTCCGCGTGCGGATTACGATGAGGGTACGGCGGAGGCTAAGGTGTGGGGCTGCCGGTGGGTTTCCGTTCCGGGCTAGGGTTAGGGTTAGGGAACGGCAAGGCTGAGGGCACAGGTGATGGTGCGGACATGTGCTAGGGTCGGGGCACGTGCGGACGCGTGGGTCAGTGTCCGCGTACGGATTAGGATGAGTGTACGGCGGAGGCTAAGGTGTGGGGCTGCCGGTGTGTTTCCGTTCTGGGCTAGGGTTAGGGTTAGGGAACGGCAAGGCTGAGGGCACAGGTGAGGGTGCGGACACGTGCTAGGGTCGGGGCACGTGCGGACGCGCTGGTCAGTGTCCGCGTACGGATTAGCATGAGGGTACGGCGGAGGCTAAGGTTTGGGGCTGCCGGTGGGTTTCCGTTCCAGGCTAAGGTTAGGGTTAGGGAACGGCAAGGCTGAGGGCACAGGTGAGGGTGCGGACACGTGCTAGGGTCGGGACACGTGCTAGGGTCGGGGCACGTGCGGACGCGCGGGTCAGTGTCCGCATATGGATTAGGATGAGGGTGTGGCGGAGGCTAAGGTGTGGGGCTGCCGGTGGTCTTCCGTTCCGGGCTAGGGTTAGGGTTAGGGAACGGCAAGGCTGAGGGCACAGGTGAGGGTGCGGACACGTGCTAGGGTCGGGGCACGTGCGGACGCGCGGTTCCGTGTCCGCGTGCGGATTACGATGAGGGTACGGCGGAGGCTAAGGTGTGGGGCTGCCGGTGGGTTTCCGTTCCGGGCTAGGGTTAGGGTTAGGGAACGGCAAGGCTGAGGGCACAGGTGATGGTGCGGACACGTGCTAGGGTCGGGGCACGTGCGGACGCGTGGGTCAGTGTCCGCGTACGGATTAGGATGAGTGTACGGCGGAGGCTAAGGTGTGGGGCTGCCGGTGTGTTTCCGTTCTGGGCTAGGGTTAGGTTTAGGGAACGGCAAGGCTGAGGGCACAGGTGAGGGTGCGGACACGTGCTAGGGTCGGGGCACGTGCGGACGCGCTGGTCAGTGTCCGCGTACGGATTAGCATGATGGTACGGCGGAGGCTAAGGTTTGGGGCTGCCGGTGGGTTTCCGTTCCAGGCTAAGGTTAGGGTTAGGGAACGGCAAGGCTGAGGGCACTGGTGAGGGTGCGGACACGTGCTAGGGTCGGGACACGTGCTAGGGTCGGGGCACGTGCGGACGCGCGGGTCAGTGTCCGCGTATGGATTAGGATGAGGGTGTGGCGGAGGCTAAGGTGTGGGGCTGCCGGTGGTCTTCCGTTCCGGGCTAGGGTTAGGGTTAGGGAACGGCAAGGCTGAGGGCACAGGTGAGGGTGCGGACACGTGCTAGGGTCGGGGCCCGTGCGGACGCGCAGGTCAGTGTCCGCGTACGGATTAGGATGAGGGTACGGCGGAGGCTAAGGTGTGGGGCTGCCGGTGGATTTCCGTTCCGGGCTAGGGTTAGGGTTAGGGAACGGCAAGGCTGAGGGCACAGGTGAGGGTGCGGACACGTGCTAGGGTCGGGGCACGTGCGGACACGAGGGTCAGTGTCCGCGTACGGATTAGGATGAGGGTACGGAGGAGGCTAAGGCATGGGGCTGCCAGGTGGGTTTCCGTTCTGGGCTAGGGTTAGGGTTAGGGAACGGCAAGGCTGAGGGCACAGGGGAGTGTGCGGACACGTGCTAGGGTCGGGGCATGTGCGGACGCGCGGGTCAGTGTCCGCGTACGGATTAGGATGAGGGTACGGCGGAGGCTAAGGCGTGGGGTGCCGGTGGGCTTCCATTCCGGGCTAGGGTTAGGGTTAGGGAACGGCAAGGCTGAGGGCACAGGTGAGGGTGTGGACACGTGCTAGGGTGTGGGCACGTGCGGACGTGCGGGTCAGTGTCCGCCTACGGATTAGGATGAGGGTACGGCGGAGGCTAAGGTGTGGGGCTGCCGGTGGGTTTCCGTTCCGGGCTAGGGTTAGGGTTAGGGAACGGCAAGGCTGAGGGCACAGGTGAGGGTGCGGACACGTGCTAGGGTCGGGGCACGTGGGGACGCACGGGTCAGTGTCCGCGTACGGATTAGGATGAGGGTTCGGCGGAGGCTAAGGCGTGGGGCTGCCGGTGGGCTTCCGTTCCGGGCTAGGGTTAGGGTTAGGGAACGACAAAGCTGAGGGCACAGGTGAGGGTGCGGACACGTGCTAGGGTCGGGGCACGTGCGGACGCGCGGGTCAGTGTCCGCGTACGGATTAGGATGAGGGTACGGCGGAGGCTAAGGTATGGGGCTGCCGGTGGGTTTCAGTTCCGGGCTAGGGTTAGGGTTAGGGAACGGCAAGGCTGAGGGCACAGGTGAGGGAGCGGACACGTGCTAGGGTCGGGGCACGGGCGGACGCGCGGGTCAGTGTCCGCGTACGGATTAGGATGATGTTACGTCGGAGGCTAAGGTGTGGGGCTGCTGGTGGGTTTCCGTTCCGGGCTAGGGTTAGTGTTAGGGAACGGCAAGGCTGAGGGCACAGGTGAGGGTGCGGACACGTGCTAGGGTCGGGGCATGGGCGGAGGCGCGGGTCAGTGTCCGCGTACGGATTAGGATGAGGGTACGGCGGAGGCTAAGGTGTGGGGCTGCCGGTGGGTTTCCGTTCCGGGCTACGGTTAGGGTTAGGGAATGGCAAGGCTGAAGGCACAGGTGAGGGTGCGGACACCTGCTAGGGTCGGGGCACGTGCGGACGCGCGGGTCAGTGTCCGCGTACGGATTAGGATGAGGGTACGGCGGAGGCTAAAGTGTGGGGCTGCCGGTGGGTTTCCGTTTCCGGCTAGGGTTAGGGTTAGGGAACGGCAAGGCTGAGGGCACAGGTGAGGGTGCGGACACGTGCTAGGGTCGGGGCACGTGCGGACGCGCGGGTCAGTGTCCGCGTACGGACTAGGATGAGGGTACGGCAGAGGCTAAGGTGTGGGGCTGCCGGTGGGTTTCCGTTCCGGGCTAGGGTTAGTGTTAGGGAACGGCAAGGGTGAGGGCACAGGTGAGGGTGCGAACACGTGCTAGGGTCGGGGCACGTGTTGACACGTGGGTCAGTGTCCGCGTACGGATTAGGATGAGGGTACGGAGGAGGCTAAGGTGTGGGGCTGCCGGTGGGTTTCCATTCCGGGCTAGGGTTAGGGTTAGTGAACGGCAATGCTGAGGGCACAGGTGAGGGTGCGGATACGTGCTAGGGTCGGGGCACATGCGGACGCGCGGGTCAGTGTCCGCGTACGGATTAGGATGAGGGTACGGCGAAGGCTAAGGTGTTGGGCTGCCGGTGGGTTTCCGTTCCGCTCTAGGGTTAGGGTTAGGGAACGGCAAGGCTGAGGGCACAGGTGAGGGTGCGGACACGTGCTAGGGCCGGGGCACGTGCGGACGCGCGGTTCAGTGTCCGCGTGCGGATTACGATGAGGGTACGGCGGAGGCTAAGGTGTGGGGCTGCCGGTGGGTTTCCGTTCCGGGCTAGGGTTAGGGTTAGGGAACGGCAAGGCTGAGGGCACAGGTGATGGTGCGGACATGTGCTAGGGTCGGGGCACGTGCGGACGCATGGGTCAGTGTCCGCGTACGGATTAGGATGAGTGTACGGCGGAGGCTAAGGTGTGGGGCTGCCGGTGTGTTTCCGTTCTGGGCTAGGGTTAGGGTTAGGGAACGGCAAGGCTGAGGGCACAGGTGAGGGTGCGGACACGTGCTAGGGTCGGGGCACGTGCGGACGCGCTGGTCAGTGTCCGCGTACGGATTAGCATGAGGGTACGGCGGAGGCTAAGGTTTGGGGCTGCCGGTGGGTTTCCGTTCCAGGCTAAGGTTAGGGTTAGGGAACGGCAAGGCTGAGGGCACAGGTGAGGGTGCGGACACGTGCTAGGGTCGGGACACGTGCTAGGGTCGGGGCACGTGCGGACGCGTGGGTCAGTGTCCGCATATGGATTAGGATGAGGGTGTGGCGGAGGCTAAGGTGTGGGGCTGCCGGTGGTCTTCCGTTCCGGGCTAGGGTTAGGGTTAGGGAACGGCAAGGCTGAGGGCACAGGTGAGGGTGCGGACACGTGCTAGGGTCGGGGCCCGTGCGGACGCGCGGGTCAGTGTCCGCGTACGGATTAGGATGAGGGTACGGCGGAGGCTAAGGTGTGGGGCTGCCGGTGGATTTCCGTTCCGGGCTAGGGTTAGGGTTAGGGAACGGCAAGGCTGAGGGCACAGTTGAGGGTGCGGACACGTGCTAGGGTCGGGGCACGTGCGGACACGAGGGTCAGTGTCCGCGTACGGATTAGGATGAGGGTACGGAGGAGGCTAAGGTGTGGGGCTGACGGTGGGTTTCCGTTCCGGGCTAGGGTTAGGGTTAGGGAACGGCAAGGCTGAGGGCACAGGTGAGGGTGCGGACACGTGCTAGGGTCGGGGCACGTGTGGACGCATGGTTCAGTGTCCGCGTACGGATTAGGATGAGGGTACGGCGGAGGCTAATGTGTGGGGCTGCCGGTGGGTTTCCGTTCCGGGCTAGGGTTACGGTTAGGGAACGGCAAGGCTGAGGGCACAGGTGAGGGTGCGGACACGTGCTAGGGTCGGGGCACGTGTGGACGCGTGGGTCAGTGTCCGCGTACAGATTAGGATGAGGGTACGGCGGAGGCTAAGGTGTTGGGCTGCCGGTGGGTTTCCGTTCTGCGCTAGGGTTAGGGTTAGGGAACGGCAAGGCTGAGGGCACAGGTGAGTGTGCGGACACGTGCTAGGGTCGGGGCACGTGCGGACGCGCGGGTCAGTGTCCGCGTACGGATTAGGGTGAGGGTACGGCGGAGGCTAAGGTGTGGGGCTGCCGGTGGGGTTCCGTTCCGGGCTAGGGTTAGGGTTAGGGAACGTCTAGGCTGAGGGCACAGGTGAGGGTGCGGACACGTGCTAGGGTCGGGACACGTGCAAGGGTCGGGGCACGTGCGGACGCGCGGGTCAGTGTCCGTGTACGGATTAGGATGAGGGTACGGAGGAGGCTAACGTGTGGGGCTGCCGGTGGTTTTCCGTTCCAGGCTAGGGTTAGGGTTAGGGAACGGCAAGGCTGAGGGCACAGGTGAGGGTGCGGACACGTGCTAGGGTCGGGGCACGTGCGGACGCGCGGGTCAGTGTCCGCGTACGGATTAGGATGAGGGTACGGCGAAGGCTAAGGTGTTGGGCTGCCGGTGGGTTTCCGTTCCGCGCTAGGGTTAGGGTTAGGGAACGGCAAGGCTGAGGGCACAGGTGAGGGTGCGGACACGTGCTAGGGTCGGGGCACGGGCGGACGCGCGGTTCAGTGTCCACGTACGGATTAGGATGAGGGTACGGCGGAGGCTAAGGTGTGGGGCTGCCGGTGGGTTTCCGTTCCGGGCTAGGGTTAGGGTTAGGGAACGGCAACGCTGAGGGCACAGGTGAGGGTGCGGACACGTGCTAGGGTCGGTGTACGGGCGGACGCGCGGGTCAGTGTCTGCCTACGGATTAGGATGAGTGTACGGCGGAGGCTAAGGCGTGGGGCTGCCGGTGGGCGTCCGTTCTGGGCTAGGGTTAGGGTTAGGGAACGGCAAGGCTGAGGGCACAGGTGAGGGTGCGGACACGTGCTAGGGTCGGGGTACGTGCGGACGCGCGTGTCAGTGTCCGCGTACGGATTAGGATGAGGGTACGGCGGAGGCTATGGTGTGGGGCTGCCGGTGGGTTTCCGTACCGGGCTAGGGTTAGGTTTAGGGAACGGCAAGGCTGAGGGCACAGGTGAGGGTGCGGACACGTGCTAGGGTCGGGGCACGTGCGGACGCGCGGGTCAGTGTCCGCGTACGGATTAGGATGAGGGTACGGCTGAGGCTAAGGTGTGGGGCTGCCGGTGGGTTTCCGTTCTGGGCTAGGGTTACGGTTAGGGAATGGCAAGGCTGAGGGCACAGGTGAGTGTGCGGACACCTGCTAGGGTCGGGGCACGTGCGGACGCGCGGGTCAGTGTCCGCGTACGGATTAGGATGAGGGTACGGCGGAGGCTAAGGTGTGGGGCTGCCGGTGGGTTTCCGTTTCGGGCTAGGGTTAGGGTTAGGGAACGGCAAGGCTGAGGGCACAGGTGAGGGTGCGGTCACGTGCTAGGGTCGGGGCACGTGCGGACGCGTGGGTGAGTGTCCGCGTACGGATTAGGATGAGCGTACAGCGGAGGCTAAGGTGTGGGTCTGCCGGTGGGTTTCCGTTCCGGGCTAGGGTTAGGGTTAGGGAACGGCAAGGTTGAGGGTACAGGTGAGGGTGCGGACACGTGCTAGGGTCGGGGCACGTGCGGACGCTTGGGTCACTGTCTGCGTACGGATTAGGACGAGGGTACGGCGGAGGCTAAGGTGTGGGGCTGCCAGGTGGGTTTCCGTTCCGGGCTAGGGTTAGGGTTAGGGAACGGCAAGGCTGAGGGCACAGGTGAGGGTGCGGACACGTGCTAGGGTCGGGGCACATGCGGACGCGCGGGTCAGTGTCCGCGTACGGATTAGGATGAGGGTACGGCGAAGGCTAAGGTGTTGGGCTGCCGGTGGGTTTCCGTTCCGCTCTAGGGTTAGGGTTAGGGAACGGCAAGGCTGAGGGCACAGGTGAGGGTGCGGACACGTGCTAGGGTCGGGGCACGTGCGGACGCGCGGTTCAGTGTCCGCGTGCGGATTACGATGAGGGTACGGCGGAGGCTAAGGTGTGGGGCTGCCGGTGGGTTTCCGTTCCGGGCTAGGGTTAGGGTTAGGGAACGGCAAGGCTGAGGGCACAGGTGATGGTGCGGACATGTGCTAGGGTCGGGGCACGTGCGGACGCGTGGGTCAGTGTCCGCGTACGGATTAGGATGAGTGTACGGCGGAGGCTAAGGTGTGGGGCTGCCGGTGTGTTTCCGTTCTGGGCTAGGGTTAGGGTTAGGGAACGGCAAGGCTGAGGGCACAGGTGAGGGTGCGGACACGTGCTAGGGTCGGGGCACGTGCGGACGCGCTGGTCAGTGTCCGCGTACGGATTAGCATGAGGGTACGGCGGAGGCTAAGGTTTGGGGCTGCCGGTGGGTTTCCGTTCCAGGCTAAGGTTAGGGTTAGGGAACGGCAAGGCTGAGGGCACAGGTGAGGGTGCGGACACGTGCTAGGGTCGGGACACGTGCTAGGGTCGGGGCACGTGCGGACGCGCGGGTCAGTGTCCGCATATGGATTAGGATGAGGGTGTGGCGGAGGCTAAGGTGTGGGGCTGCCGGTGGTCTTCCGTTCCGGGCTAGGGTTAGGGTTAGGGAACGGCAAGGCTGAGGGCACAGGTGAGGGTGCGGACACGTGCTAGGGTCGGGGCACGTGCGGACGCGCGGTTCCGTGTCCGCGTGCGGATTACGATGAGGGTACGGCGGAGGCTAAGGTGTGGGGCTGCCGGTGGGTTTCCGTTCCGGGCTAGGGTTAGGGTTAGGGAACGGCAAGGCTGAGGGCACAGGTGATGGTGCGGACACGTGCTAGGGTCGGGGCACGTGCGGACGCGTGGGTCAGTGTCCGCGTACGGATTAGGATGAGTGTACGGCGGAGGCTAAGGTGTGGGGCTGCCGGTGTGTTTCCGTTCTGGGCTAGGGTTAGGGTTAGGGAACGGCAAGGCTGAGGGCACAGGTGAGGGTGCGGACACGTGCTAGGGTCGGGGCACGTGCGGACGCGCTGGTCAGTGTCCGCGTACGGATTAGCATGATGGTACGGCGGAGGCTAAGGTTTGGGGCTGCCGGTGGGTTTCCGTTCCAGGCTAAGGTTAGGGTTAGGGAACGGCAAGGCTGAGGGCACTGGTGAGGGTGCGGACACGTGCTAGGGTCGGGACACGTGCTAGGGTCGGGGCACGTGCGGACGCGCGGGTCAGTGTCCGCGTATGGATTAGGATGAGGGTGTGGCGGAGGCTAAGGTGTGGGGCTGCCGGTGGTCTTCCGTTCCGGGCTAGGGTTAGGGTTAGGGAACGGCAAGGCTGAGGGCACAGGTGAGGGTGCGGACACGTGCTAGGGTCGGGGCCCGTGCGGACGCGCAGGTCAGTGTCCGCGTACGGATTAGGATGAGGGTACGGCGGAGGCTAAGGTGTGGGGCTGCCGGTGGATTTCCGTTCCGGGCTAGGGTTAGGGTTAGGGAACGGCAAGGCTGAGGGCACAGGTGAGGGTGCGGACACGTGCTAGGGTCGGGGCACGTGCGGACACGAGGGTCAGTGTCCGCGTACGGATTAGGATGAGGGTACGGAGGAGGCTAAGGTGTGGGGCTGACGGTGGGTTTCCGTTCCGGGCTAGGGTTAGGGTTAGGGAACGGCAAGGCTGAGGGCACAGGTGAGGGTGCGGACACGTGCTAGGGTCGGGGCACGTGTGGACGCGTGGGTCAGTGTCCGCGTACGGATTAGGATGAGGGTACGGCGGAGGCTAATGTGTGGGGCTGCCGGTGGGTTTCCGTTCCGGGCTAGGGTTAGGGTTAGGGAATGGCAAGGCTGAGGGCACAGGTGAGGGTGCGGACACATGCTAGGGTCGGGGCACGTGCGGACGCTCGGGTCAGTGTCCGCGTACGGATTAGGATGAGGGTACGGCGGAGGCTAAGGCATGGGGCTGCCAGGTGGGTTTCCGTTCTGGGCTAGGGTTAGGGTTAGGGAACGGCAAGGCTGAGGGCACAGGGGAGTGTGCGGACACGTGCTAGGGTCGGGGCATGTGCGGACGCGCGGGTCAGTGTCCGCGTACGGATTAGGATGAGGGTACGGCGGAGGCTAAGGCGTGGGGTGCCGGTGGGCTTCCATTCCGGGCTAGGGTTAGGGTTAGGGAACGGCAAGGCTGAGGGCACAGGTGAGGGTGTGGACACGTGCTAGGGTGTGGGCACGTGCGGACGTGCGGGTCAGTGTCCGCCTACGGATTAGGATGAGGGTACGGCGGAGGCTAAGGTGTGGGGCTGCCGGTGGGTTTCCATTCCGGGCTAGGGTTAGGGTTAGGGAACGGCAAGGCTGAGGGCAAAGGTGAGGGTGCGGACACGTGCTAGGGTCGGGGCACGTGCGGACGCGCGTGTCAGTGTCCGCGTACGGATTAGGATGAGGGTACGGTGGAGGCTAAGGTGTGGGGCTGCCAGGTGGGTTTCCGTTCCGGGCTAGGGTTAGGGTTAGGGAACGGCAAGGCTGAGGGCACAGGTGAGGGTGCGGACACGTGCTAGGGTCGGTCACGTGCGGACGCACGGGTCAGTGTCCGCGTACGGATTAGGATGAGGGTACGGCGGAGGCTAAGGTGTGGGGCTGCCGGTGGGTTTCCGTTCCGGGCTAGGGTTAGGGTTAGGGAACGGCAAGGCTGAGGGCACAGGTGAGGGTGCGGACACGTGCTAGGGTCGGGGCACGTGCGGACGCGCGCGTCTGTGTCCGCATACGGATTAGGATGAGCGTACGGCGGAGGCTAAGGTGTGGGGCTGCCGGTGGGTTTCCGTTCCGGGTTAGGGTTAGGGAACGGCAAGGCTGAGGGCACAGGTGAGGGTGCGGACACGTGCTAGTTTCGGGGCCCGTGCGGACGCGCGGGTCAGTGCCCGCGTACGGATTAGGATGAGGGTACGGCGGAGGCTAAGGTGTGGGGCTGCCGGTGGGTTTCCGTTCCGGGCTAGGGTTAGGGTTAGGGAACGGCAAGGCTGAGGGCAAAGGTGAGGGTGCGGACACGTGCTAGGGTCGGGGCACGTGCGGACGCGCGTGTCAGTGTCCGCGTACGGATTAGGATGAGGGTACGGTGGAGGCTAAGGTGTGGGGCTGCCAGGTGGGTTTCCGTTCCGGGCTAGGGTTAGGGTTAGGGAACGGCAAGGCTGAGGGCACAGGTGAGGGTGCGGACACGTGCTAGGGTCGGTCACGTGCGGACGCACGGGTCAGTGTCCGCGTACGGATTAGGATGAGGGTACGGCGGAGGCTAAGGTGTGGGGCTGCCGGTGGGTTTCCGTTCCGGGCTAGGGTTAGGGTTAGGGAACGGCAAGGCTGAGGGCACAGGTGAGGGTGCGGACACGTGCTAGGGTCGGGGCACGTGCGGACGCGCGCGTCTGTGTCCGCATACGGATTAGGATGAGCGTACGGCGGAGGCTAAGGTGTGGGGCTGCCGGTGGGTTTCCGTTCCGGGTTAGGGTTAGGGAACGGCAAGGCTGAGGGCACAGGTGAGGGTGCGGACACGTGCTAGTTTCGGGGCCCGTGCGGACGCGCGGGTCAGTGCCCACGTACGGATTAGGATGAGGGTACGGCGGAGGCTAAGGTGTGGGGCTGCCGGTGGGTTTCCTTTCCAGGCTAGGGTTAGGGTTAGGGAACGGCAAGGCTGAGGGAACAGGTGAGGGTGCGGACACGTGCTAGGGTCGGGGCACGTGCGAATACGTGGGTCAGTGTCCGCGTACGGATTAGGATGAGGGTACGGAGGAGGCTAAGGTGTGGGGCTGCCGGTGGGTTTCCGTTCCGGGCTAGGGTTAGGGTTAGGGAATGGCAAGGCTGAGGGCACAGGTGAGGGTGCGGACACGTGCTAGGGTCGGGGCACGTGCGGACGCGCGGGTCAGTGTCCGCGTACGGATTAGGATGAGGGTACGGCGGAGGCTAAGGCATGGGGCTGCCAGGTGGGTTTCCGTTCCGGGCTAGGGTTAGGGTTAGGGAACGGCAAGGCTGAGGGCACAGGTGAGGGTGCGGACATGTTCTAGGGTAGGGGCACGTGCGGACGCGCGGGTCAGTGTCCGCGTACGGATTAGGATGAGGGTACGGCGGAGGCTAAGGTGTGGGGCTGCCGGTGGGTTTCCGTTCCGGGCTAGGGTTAGGGTTAGGGCAAGGCAAGGCTGAGGGCACAGGTGAGGGTGCGAACACGTGCTAGGGTCGGGGCACGTGCGGACGCACGGGTCAGTGTCCGCGTAAGGATTAGGACGAGGGTACGGCGGAGGCTAAGGTGTGGGGCTGCCGGTGGGTTTCCGTTCCGGGCTAGGGTTAGGGTTAGGGAACGGCAAGCCTGAGGGCACAGGTGAGGGTGCGGACACGTGCTAGGGTCGGGGCACGGGCGGACGCGCGGTTCAGTGTCCACGTACGGATTAGGATGAGGGTACGGCGGAGGCTTAGGTGTGGGGCTGCTGGTGGGTTTCCGTTCCGGGCTAGGGTTAGGGTTAGGTAACGGCAAGTCTGAGGGCACAGGTGAGGGTGCGGACACGTGCTAGGGTCGGGGCACGTGCGGACGCGCGGGTCAGTGTCCGCGTACGGATTAGGATGAGTGTACGGCAGAGGCTAAGGCGTGGGGCTGCCGGTGGGCGTCCGTTCCGGGCTAGGGTTAGGGTTAGGGAACGGCAAGGCTGAGGGCACAGGTGAGGGTGCGGACACGTGCTAGGGTCGGGGCACGTGCAGACGCGCGGTTCAGTGTCCGCGTACGGATTAGGATGAGGGTACGGCGGAGGCTAAGGTGTGGGGCTGCCGGTGGGTTTCCGTTCCGGGCTAGGGTTAGGTTTAGGGAATGGCAAGGCTGAGGGCACAGGTGAGGGTGCGGACACGTGCTAGGGTCGGGGCACGTGCGGACGCGCGGGTCAGTGTCCGCGTACGGATTAGGATGAGGGTACGGCTGAGGCTAAGGTGTGGGGCTGCCGGTGGGTTTCCGTTCTGGGCTAGGGTTAGGGTTAGGGAACGGCAAGGCTGAGGGCAAAGGAGAGGGTGCGGACACCTGCTAGGGTCGGGGCACGTGCAGACGCGCGGGTCAGTGTCCGCGTACGGATTAGGATGAGGGTACGTCGGAGGCTAAGGTGTGGGGCTGCCGGTGGGTTTCCGTTTCGGGCTAGGGTTAGGGTTAGGGAACGGCAAGGCTGAGGGCACAGGTGAGGGTGCGGTCACGTGCTAGGGTCGGGGCACGTGCGGACGCGAGGGTGAGTGTCCGCGTACGGATTAGGATGAGCGTACAGCGGATGCTAAGGTGTGGGTCTGCCGGTGGGTTTCCGTTCCGGGTTAGGGTTAGGGTTAGGGAACGGCAAGGTTGAGGGCACAGGTGAGGTTGCGGACACGTGCTAGGGTCGGGGCACGTGCAGACGCGCGGGTCACTGTCTGCGTACGGATTAGAACGAGGGTACGGCGGAGGCTAAGGTGTGGGGCTGCCGGTGGGTTTCCGTTCCGGGCTAGGGTTAGGGTTAGGGAACGGCAAGGCTGAGGGCACAGGTGAGGGTGCGGACACGTGCTAGGTTCGGGGCACGGGCGGACGCGCGGGTCACTGTTCGCGTACGGATTAGGATGAGGGTACGGCGGAGGCTAAGGTGTGGGGCTGCCGGTGGGTTTCCGTTCCGGGCTAGGGTTAGGGTTAGGGAACGGCAAGGCTGAGGGCACAGGTGAGGGTGCGGACACGTGGTAGGGTCGGGGCACATGCGGACGCGCAGGTCAGTGTCCGCATACGGATTAGGATGAGTGTACGGCGGAGGCTAAGGCGTGGGGCTGCCGGTGGGTTTCCGTTCCGGGCTAGGGTTAGGGTTAGGGAACGACAAAGCTGAGGGCACAGGTGAGGGTGCGGACACGTGCTAGGGTCGGGGCACGTGCGGACGCGCGGGTCAGTGTCCGCGTACGGATTAGGATGAGGGTACGGCAGAGGCTAAGGTGTGGGGCTGCCGGTAGGTTTCCGTTCCGGGCTAGGGTTAGGGTTAGGGAACGGCAAGGCTGAGGGCACAGGTGAGGGTGCGGACACGTGCTAGGGTCGGGGCACATGGGGACGCACGGGTCAGTGTCCGCGTACGGATTAGGATGAGGGTTCGGCGGAGGCTAAGGCGTGGGGCTGCCGGTGGGCTTCCGTTCCGGGCTAGGGTTAGGGTTAGGGAACGACAAAGCTGAGGGCACAGGTGAGGGTGCGGACACGTGCTAGGGTCGGGGCACGTGCGGACGCGCGGGTCAGTGTCCGCGTACGGATTAGGATGAGGGTACGGCGGAGGCTAAGGTATGGGGCTGCCGGTGGGTTTCAGTTCCGGGCAAGGGTTAGGGTTAGGGAACGGCAAGGCTGAGGGCACAGGTGAGGGAGCGGACACGTGCTAGGGTCGGGGCACGGGCGGACGCGCGGGTCAGTGTCCGCGTACGGATTAGGATGATGTTACGTCGGAGGCTAAGGTGTGGGGCTGCTGGTGGGTTTCCGTTCCGGGCTAGGGTTAGTGTTAGGGAACGGCAAGGCTGAGGGCACAGGTGAGGGTGCGGACACGTGCTAGGGTCGGGGCATGGGCGGAGGCGCGGGTCAGTGTCCGCGTACGGATTAGGATGAGGGTACGGCGGAGGCTAAGGTGTGGGGCTGCCGGTGGGTTTCCGTTCCGGGCTACGGTTAGGGTTAGGGAATGGCAAGGCTGAAGGCACAGGTGAGGGTGCGGACACCTGCTAGGGTCGGGGCACGTGCGGACGCGCGGGTCAGTGTCCGCGTACGGATTAGGATGAGGGTACGGCGGAGGCTAAAGTGTGGGGCTGCCGGTGGGTTTCCGTTTCCGGCTAGGGTTAGGGTTAGGGAACGGCAAGGCTGAGGGCACAGGTGAGGGTGCGGACACGTGCTAGGGTCGGGGCACGTGCGGACGCGCGGGTCAGTGTCCGCGTACGGATTAGGATGAGGGTACGGCAGAGGCTAAGGTGTGGGGCTGCCGGTGGGTTTCCGTTCCGGGCTAGGGTTAGTGTTAGGGAACGGCAAGGGTGAGGGCACAGGTGAGGGTGCGAACACGTGCTAGGGTCGGGGCACGTGTGGACACGTGGGTCAGTGTCCGCGTACGGATTAGGATGAGGGTACGGAGGAGGCTAAGGTGTGGGGCTGCCGGTGGGTTTCCATTCCGGGCTAGGGTTAGGGTTAGTGAACGGCAATGCTGAGGGCACAGGTGAGGGTGCGGATACGTGCTAGGGTCGGGGCACATGCGGACGCGCGGGTCAGTGTCCGCGTACGGATTAGGATGAGGGTACGGCGAAGGCTAAGGTGTTGGGCTGCCGGTGGGTTTCCGTTCCGCTCTAGGGTTAGGGTTAGGGAACGGCAAGGCTGAGGGCACAGGTGAGGGTGCGGACACGTGCTAGGGTCGGGGCACGTGCGGACGCGCGGTTCAGTGTCCGCGTGCGGATTACGATGAGGGTACGGCGGAGGCTAAGGTGTGGGGCTGCCGGTGGGTTTCCGTTCTGGGCTAGGGTTAGGGTTAGGGAACGGCAAGGCTGAGGGCACAGGTGATGGTGCGGACATGTGCTAGGGTCGGGGCACGTGCGGACGCGTGGGTCAGTGTCCGCGTACGGATTAGGATGAGTGTACGGCGGAGGCTAAGGTGTGGGGCTGCCGGTGTGTTTCCGTTCTGGGCTAGGGTTAGGGTTAGGGAACGGCAAGGCTGAGGGCACAGGTGAGGGTGCGGACACGTGCTAGGGTCGGGGCACGTGCGGACGCGCTGGTCAGTGTCCGCGTACGGATTAGCATGAGGGTACGGCGGAGGCTAAGGTTTGGGGCTGCCGGTGGGTTTCCGTTCCAGGCTAAGGTTAGGGTTAGGGAACGGCAAGGCTGAGGGCACAGGTGAGGGTGCGGACACGTGCTAGGGTCGGGACACGTGCTAGGGTCGGGGCACGTGCGGACGCGCGGGTCAGTGTCCGCATATGGATTAGGATGAGGGTGTGGCGGAGGCTAAGGTGTGGGGCTGCCGGTGGTCTTCCGTTCCGGGCTAGGGTTAGGGTTAGGGAACGGCAAGGCTGAGGGCACAGGTGAGGGTGCGGACACGTGCTAGGGTCGGGGCCCGTGCGGACGCGCGGGTCAGTGTCCGCGTACGGATTAGGATGAGGGTACGGCGGAGGCTAAGGTGTGGGGCTGCCGGTGGATTTCCGTTCCGGGCTAGGGTTAGGGTTAGGGAACGGCAAGGCTGAGGGCACAGTTGAGGGTGCGGACACGTGCTAGGGTCGGGGCACGTGCGGACACGAGGGTCAGTGTCCGCGTACGGATTAGGATGAGGGTACGGAGGAGGCTAAGGTGTGGGGCTGACGGTGGGTTTCCGTTCCGGGCTAGGGTTAGGGTTAGGGAACGGCAAGGCTGAGGGCACAGGTGAGGGTGCGGACACGTGCTAGGGTCGGGGCACGTGTGGACGCATGGTTCAGTGTCCGCGTACGGATTAGGATGAGGGTACGGCGGAGGCTAATGTGTGGGGCTGCCGGTGGGTTTCCGTTCCGGGCTAGGGTTACGGTTAGGGAACGGCAAGGCTGAGGGCACAGGTGAGGGTGCGGACACGTGCTAGGGTCGGGGCACGTGTGGACGCGTGGGTCAGTGTCCGCGTACAGATTAGGATGAGGGTACGGCGGAGGCTAAGGTGTTGGGCTGCCGGTGGGTTTCCGTTCTGCGCTAGGGTTAGGGTTAGGGAACGGCAAGGCTGAGGGCACAGGTGAGTGTGCGGACACGTGCTAGGGTCGGGGCACGTGCGGACGCGCGGGTCAGTGTCCGCGTACGGATTAGGGTGAGGGTACGGCGGATTCTAAGGTGTGGGGCTGCCGGTGGGGTTCCGTTCCGGGCTAGGGTTAGGGTTAGGGAACGTCAAGGCTGAGGGCACAGGTGAGGGTGCGGACACGTGCTAGGGTCGGGACACGTGCAAGGGTCGGGGCACGTGCGGACGCGCGGGTCAGTGTCCGTGTACGGATTAGGATGAGGGTACGGAGGAGGCTAACGTGTGGGGCTGCCGGTGGTTTTCCGTTCCAGGCTAGGGTTAGGGTTAGGGAACGGCAAGGCTGAGGGCACAGGTGAGGGTGCGGACACGTGCTAGGGTCGGGGCACGTGCGGACGCGCGGGTCAGTGTCCGCGTACGGATTAGGATGAGGGTACGGCGAAGGCTAAGGTGTTGGGCTGCCGGTGGGTTTCCGTTCCGCGCTAGGGTTAGGGTTAGGGAACGGCAAGGCTGAGGGCACAGGTGAGGGTGCGGACACGTGATAGGGTCGGGGCACGGGCGGACGCGCGGTTCAGTGTCCACGTACGGATTAGGATGAGGGTACGGCGGAGGCTAAGGTGTGGGGCTGCCGGTGGGTTTCCGTTCCGGGCTAGGGTTAGGGTTAGGGAACGGCAACGCTGAGGGCACAGGTGAGGGTGCGGACACGTGCTAGGGTCGGGGTACGGGCGGACGCGCGGGTCAGTGTCCGCGTACGGATTAGGATGAGGGTACGGCGGAGGCTAAGGTGTGGCGCTGCCGGTGGGTTTCCGTTTTGGCCTAGGGTTAGGGTTAGGGAACGGCAAGGCTAAGGGCACAGGTGAGGGTGCGGTCACGTGTAGGGTCGGGGCACGTGCGGACGCGCGGGTCACTGTCCGCGTACGGATTAGGATGAGGGTACGGCGGAGGCTAAGGTGTGGGGCTGCCGGTGGGTTTCCGTTCTGGGCTAGGGTTAGGGTTAGGGAACGGCAAGGCTGAGGGCACAGGTGAGGGTGCGGACACGTGCTAGGGTCGGGGCACGTGCGGACGAGCGGGTCAGTGTCCGCGTACGGATTAGGATGAGGGTACGGCGGAGGATAAGGCGTGGGGCTGCCAGTGGGTTTCCGTTCCGGGCTAGGGTTAGGGTTATGGAACGGCAAGGCTGAGGTCACAGATGAGGGTGCGGACACGTGCTAGGGTCGGGGCACGTGCAGACGCGCGGGTCAGTGTCCGCCTACAGATTAGGATGAGTGTACGGCGGAGGCTAAGGCGTGGGGCTGCCGGTGGGCGTCCGTTCTGGGCTAGGGTTAGGGTTAGGGAACGGCAAGGCTGAGGGCACAGGTGAGGGTGCGGACACGTGCTAGGGTCGGGGTACGTGCGGACGCGCGTGTCAGTGTCCGCGTACGGATTAGGATGAGGGTACGGCGGAGGCTATGGTGTGGGGCTGCCGGTGGGTTTCCGTACCGGGCTAGGGTTAGGTTTAGGGAACGGCAAGGCTGAGGGCACAGGTGAGGGTGCGGACACGTGCTAGGGTCGGGGCACGTGCGGACGCGCGGGTCAGTGTCCGCGTACGGATTAGGATGAGGGTACGGCTGAGGCTAAGGTGTGGGGCTGCCGGTGGGTTTCCGTTCTGGGCTAGGGTTACGGTTAGGGAATGGCAAGGCTGAGGGCACAGGTGAGGGTGCGGACACCTGCTAGGGTCGGGGCACGTGCGGACGCGCGGGTCAGTGTCCGCGTACGGATTAGGATGAGGGTACGGCGGAGGCTAAGGTGTGGGGCTGCCGGTGGGTTTCCGTTTCGGGCTAGGGTTAGGGTTAGGGAACGGCAAGGCTGAGGGCACAGGTGAGGGTGCGGTCACGTGCTAGGGTCGGGGCACGTGCGGACGCGTGGGTGAGTGTCCGCGTACGGATTAGGATGAGCGTACAGCGGAGGCTAAGGTGTGGGTCTGCCGGTGGGTTTCCGTTCCGGGCTAGGGTTAGGGTTAGGGAACGGCAAGGTTGAGGGCACAGGTGAGGGTGCGGACACGTGCTAGGGTCGGGGCACGTGCGGACGCTTGGGTCACTGTCTGCGTACGGATTAGGACGAGGGTACGGCGGAGGCTAAGGTGTGGGGCTGCCAGGTGGGTTTCCGTTCCGGGCTAGGGTTAGGGTTAGGGAACGGCAAGGCTGAGGGCACAGGTGAGGGTGCGGACACGTGCTAGGGTCGGGGCACATGCGGACGCGCGGGTCAGTGTCCGCGTACGGATTAGGATGAGGGTACGGCGGAGGCTAAGGTGTGGGGCTGCCGGTGGGTTTCCGTTTCTGGGTAGGGTTAGGGTTAGGGAACGGCAAGGCTGAGGGCACAGGTGAGGGTGCGGACACGTGCTAGGGTCGGGGCACGTGCGGACGCGCGGGTCAGTGTCCGCGTACGGATTAGGATGAGGGTACGGCGGAGGCTAAGGTGTGGGGCTGCCATGTGGGTTTCCGTTCCGGGCTAGGGTTAGGGTTAGGGAACGGCAACGCTGAGGGCACAGGTGAGGGTGCGGACACGTGCTAGGGTCGGGGCACGTGCGGACGCGCGGGTCAGTGTCCGCGTACGGATTAGGATGAGGGTACGGCGGAGGCTAAGGTGTGGGGCTGCCAGGTGGGTTTCCGTTCCGGGCTAGGGTTAGTGTTAGGGAACGGCAAGGCTGAGGGCACAGGTGAGGGTGCGGACACGTGCTAGGGTCGGGGCATGGGCGGAGGCGCGGGTCAGTGTCCGCGTACGGATTAGGATGAGGGTACGGCGGAGGCTAAGGTGTGGGGCTGCCGGTGGGTTTCCGTTCCGGGCTACGGTTAGGGTTAGGGAATGGCAAGGCTGAAGGCACAGGTGAGGGTGCGGACACCTGCTAGGGTCGGGGCACGTGCGGACGCGCGGGTCAGTGTCCGCGTACGGATTAGGATGAGGGTACGGCGGAGGCTAAAGTGTGGGGCTGCCGGTGCGTTTCTGTTTCCGGCTAGGGTTAGGGTTAGGGAACGGCAAGGCTGAGGGCACAGGTGAGGGTGCGGACACGTGCTAGGGTCGGGGCACGTGCGGACGCGCGGGTCAGTGTCCGCGTACGGATTAGGATGAGGGTACGGCAGAGGCTAAGGTGTGGGGCTGCCGGTGGGTTTCCGTTCCGGGCTAGGGTTAGTGTTAGGGAACGGCAAGGGTGAGGGCACAGGTGAGGGTGCGAACACGTGCTAGGGTCGGGGCACGTGTGGACACGTGGGTCAGTGTCCGCGTACGGATTAGGATGAGGGTACGGAGGAGGCTAAGGTGTGGGGCTGCCGGTGGGTTTCCATTCCGGGCTAGGGTTAGGGTTAGTGAACGGCAATGCTGAGGGCACAGGTGAGGGTGCGGATACGTGCTAGGGTCGGGGCACATGCGGACGCGCGGGTCAGTGTCCGCGTACGGATTAGGATGAGGGTACGGCGAAGGCTAAGGTGTTGGGCTGCCGGTGGGTTTCCGTTCCGCTCTAGGGTTAGGGTTAGGGAACGGCAAGGCTGAGGGCACAGGTGAGGGTGCGGACACGTGCTAGGGTCGGGGCACGTGCGGACGCGCGGTTCAGTGTCCGCGTGCGGATTACGATGAGGGTACGGCGGAGGCTAAGGTGTGGGGCTGCCGGTGGGTTTCCGTTCCGGGCTAGGGTTAGGGTTAGGGAACGGCAAGGCTGAGGGCACAGGTGATGGTGCGGACATGTGCTAGGGTCGGGGCACGTGCGGACGCGTGGGTCAGTGTCCGCGTACGGATTAGGATGAGTGTACGGCGGAGGCTAAGGTGTGGGGCTGCCGGTGTGTTTCCGTTCTGGGCTAGGGTTAGGGTTAGGGAACGGCAAGGCTGAGGGCACAGGTGAGGGTGCGGACACGTGCTAGGGTCGGGGCACGTGCGGACGCGCTGGTCAGTGTCCGCGTACGGTTTAGCATGAGGGTACGGCGGAGGCTAAGGTTTGGGGCTGCCGGTGGGTTTCCGTTCCAGGCTAAGGTTAGGGTTAGGGAACGGCAAGGCTGAGGGCACAGGTGAGGGTGCGGACACGTGCTAGGGTCGGGACACGTGCTAGGGTCGGGGCACGTGCGGACGCGCGGGTCAGTGTCCGCGTACGGATTAGGATGAGGGTACGGCGGAGGCTAATGTGTGGGGCTGCCGGTGGGTTTCCGTTCCGGGCTAGGGTTACGGTTAGGGAACGGCAAGGCTGAGGGCACAGGTGAGGGTGCGGACACGTGCTAGGGTCGGGGCACGTGTGGACGCGTGGGTCAGTGTCCGCGTACAGATTAGGATGAGGGTACGGCGGAGGCTAAGGTGTTGGGCTGCCGGTGGGTTTCCGTTCTGCGCTAGGGTTAGGGTTAGGGAACGGCAAGGCTGAGGGCACAGGTGAGTGTGCGGACACGTGCTAGGGTCGGGGCACGTGCGGACGCGCGGGTCAGTGTCCGCGTACGGATTAGGATGAGGGTACGGAGGAGGCTAACGTGTGGGGCTGCCGGTGGTTTTCCGTTCCAGGCTAGGGTTAGGGTTAGGGAACGGCAAGGCTGAGGGCACAGGTGAGGGTGCGGACACGTGCTAGGGTCGGGGCACGTGCGGACGCGCGGGTCAGTGTCCGCGTACGGATTAGGATGAGGGTACGGCGAAGGCTAAGGTGTTGGGCTGCCGGTGGGTTTCCGTTCCGCGCTAGGGTTAGGGTTAGGGTTAGGGTTAGGGTTAGGGTTAGGGTTAGGGTTAGGGTTAGGGTTAGGGTTAGGGTTAGGGTTAGGGTTAGGGTTAGGGTTAGGGTTAGGGTTAGGGTTAGGGTTAGGGTTAGGGTTAGGGTTAGGGTTAGGGTTAGGGTTAGGGTTAGGGTTAGGGTTAGGGTTAGGGTTAGGGTTAGGGTTAGGGTTAGGGTTAGGGTTAGGGTTAGGGTTAGGGTTAGGGTTAGGGTTAGGGTTAGGGTTAGGGTTAGGGTTAGGGTTAGGGTTAGGGTTAGGGTTAGGGTTAGGGTTAGGGTTAGGGTTAGGGTTAGGGTTAGGGTTAGGGTTAGGGTTAGGGTTAGGGTTAGGGTTAGGGTTAGGGTTAGGGTTAGGGTTAGGGTTAGGGTTAGGGTTAGGGTTAGGGTTAGGGTTAGGGTTAGGGTTAGGGTTAGGGTTAGGGTTAGGGTTAGGGTTAGGGTTAGGGTTAGGGTTAGGGTTAGGGTTAGGGTTAGGGTTAGGGTTAGGGTTAGGGTTAGGGTTAGGGTTAGGGTTAGGGTTAGGGTTAGGGTTAGGGTTAGGGTTAGGGTTAGGGTTAGGGTTAGGGTTAGGGTTAGGGTTAGGGTTAGGGTTAGGGTTAGGGTTAGGGTTAGGGTTAGGGTTAGGGTTAGGGTTAGGGTTAGGGTTAGGGTTAGGGTTAGGGTTAGGGTTAGGGTTAGGGTTAGGGTTAGGGTTAGGGTTAGGGTTAGGGTTAGGGTTAGGGTTAGGGTTAGGGTTAGGGTTAGGGTTAGGGTTAGGGTTAGGGTTAGGGTTAGGGTTAGGGTTAGGGTTAGGGTTAGGGTTAGGGTTAGGGTTAGGGTTAGGGTTAGGGTTAGGGTTAGGGTTAGGGTTAGGGTTAGGGTTAGGGTTAGGGTTAGGGTTAGGGTTAGGGTTAGGGTTAGGGTTAGGGTTAGGGTTAGGGTTAGGGTTAGGGTTAGGGTTAGGGTTAGGGTTAGGGTTAGGGTTAGGGTTAGGGTTAGGGTTAGGGTTAGGGTTAGGGTTAGGGTTAGGGTTAGGGTTAGGGTTAGGGTTAGGGTTAGGGTTAGGGTTAGGGTTAGGGTTAGGGTTAGGGTTAGGGTTAGGGTTAGGGTTAGGGTTAGGGTTAGGGTTAGGGTTAGGGTTAGGGTTAGGGTTAGGGTTAGGGTTAGGGTTAGGGTTAGGGTTAGGGTTAGGGTTAGGGTTAGGGTTAGGGTTAGGGTTAGGGTTAGGGTTAGGGTTAGGGTTAGGGTTAGGGTTAGGGTTAGGGTTAGGGTTAGGGTTAGGGTTAGGGTTAGGGTTAGGGTTAGGGTTAGGGTTAGGGTTAGGGTTAGGGTTAGGGTTAGGGTTAGGGTTAGGGTTAGGGTTAGGGTTAGGGTTAGGGTTAGGGTTAGGGTTAGGGTTAGGGTTAGGGTTAGGGTTAGGGTTAGGGTTAGGGTTAGGGTTAGGGTTAGGGTTAGGGTTAGGGTTAGGGTTAGGGTTAGGGTTAGGGTTAGGGTTAGGGTTAGGGTTAGGGTTAGGGTTAGGGTTAGGGTTAGGGTTAGGGTTAGGGTTAGGGTTAGGGTTAGGGTTAGGGTTAGGGTTAGGGTTAGGGTTAGGGTTAGGGTTAGGGTTAGGGTTAGGGTTAGGGTTAGGGTTAGGGTTAGGGTTAGGGTTAGGGTTAGGGTTAGGGTTAGGGTTAGGGTTAGGGTTAGGGTTAGGGTTAGGGTTAGGGTTAGGGTTAGGGTTAGGGTTAGGGTTAGGGTTAGGGTTAGGGTTAGGGTTAGGGTTAGGGTTAGGGTTAGGGTTAGGGTTAGGGTTAGGGTTAGGGTTAGGGTTAGGGTTAGGGTTAGGGTTAGGGTTAGGGTTAGGGTTAGGGTTAGGGTTAGGGTTAGGGTTAGGGTTAGGGTTAGGGTTAGGGTTAGGGTTAGGGTTAGGGTTAGGGTTAGGGTTAGGGTTAGGGTTAGGGTTAGGGTTAGGGTTAGGGTTAGGGTTAGGGTTAGGGTTAGGGTTAGGGTTAGGGTTAGGGTTAGGGTTAGGGTTAGGGTTAGGGTTAGGGTTAGGGTTAGGGTTAGGGTTAGGGTTAGGGTTAGGGTTAGGGTTAGGGTTAGGGTTAGGGTTAGGGTTAGGGTTAGGGTTAGGGTTAGGGTTAGGGTTAGGGTTAGGGTTAGGGTTAGGGTTAGGGTTAGGGTTAGGGTTAGGGTTAGGGTTAGGGTTAGGGTTAGGGTTAGGGTTAGGGTTAGGGTTAGGGTTAGGGTTAGGGTTAGGGTTAGGGTTAGGGTTAGGGTTAGGGTTAGGGTTAGGGTTAGGGTTAGGGTTAGGGTTAGGGTTAGGGTTAGGGTTAGGGTTAGGGTTAGGGTTAGGGTTAGGGTTAGGGTTAGGGTTAGGGTTAGGGTTAGGGTTAGGGTTAGGGTTAGGGTTAGGGTTAGGGTTAGGGTTAGGGTTAGGGTTAGGGTTAGGGTTAGGGTTAGGGTTAGGGTTAGGGTTAGGGTTAGGGTTAGGGTTAGGGTTAGGGTTAGGGTTAGGGTTAGGGTTAGGGTTAGGGTTAGGGTTAGGGTTAGGGTTAGGGTTAGGGTTAGGGTTAGGGTTAGGGTTAGGGTTAGGGTTAGGGTTAGGGTTAGGGTTAGGGTTAGGGTTAGGGTTAGGGTTAGGGTTAGGGTTAGGGTTAGGGTTAGGGTTAGGGTTAGGGTTAGGGTTAGGGTTAGGGTTAGGGTTAGGGTTAGGGTTAGGGTTAGGGTTAGGGTTAGGGTTAGGGTTAGGGTTAGGGTTAGGGTTAGGGTTAGGGTTAGGGTTAGGGTTAGGGTTAGGGTTAGGGTTAGGGTTAGGGTTAGGGTTAGGGTTAGGGTTAGGGTTAGGGTTAGGGTTAGGGTTAGGGTTAGGGTTAGGGTTAGGGTTAGGGTTAGGGTTAGGGTTAGGGTTAGGGTTAGGGTTAGGGTTAGGGTTAGGGTTAGGGTTAGGGTTAGGGTTAGGGTTAGGGTTAGGGTTAGGGTTAGGGTTAGGGTTAGGGTTAGGGTTAGGGTTAGGGTTAGGGTTAGGGTTAGGGTTAGGGTTAGGGTTAGGGTTAGGGTTAGGGTTAGGGTTAGGGTTAGGGTTAGGGTTAGGGTTAGGGTTAGGGTTAGGGTTAGGGTTAGGGTTAGGGTTAGGGTTAGGGTTAGGGTTAGGGTTAGGGTTAGGGTTAGGGTTAGGGTTAGGGTTAGGGTTAGGGTTAGGGTTAGGGTTAGGGTTAGGGTTAGGGTTAGGGTTAGGGTTAGGGTTAGGGTTAGGGTTAGGGTTAGGGTTAGGGTTAGGGTTAGGGTTAGGGTTAGGGTTAGGGTTAGGGTTAGGGTTAGGGTTAGGGTTAGGGTTAGGGTTAGGGTTAGGGTTAGGGTTAGGGTTAGGGTTAGGGTTAGGGTTAGGGTTAGGGTTAGGGTTAGGGTTAGGGTTAGGGTTAGGGTTAGGGTTAGGGTTAGGGTTAGGGTTAGGGTTAGGGTTAGGGTTAGGGTTAGGGTTAGGGTTAGGGTTAGGGTTAGGGTTAGGGTTAGGGTTAGGGTTAGGGTTAGGGTTAGGGTTAGGGTTAGGGTTAGGGTTAGGGTTAGGGTTAGGGTTAGGGTTAGGGTTCGGGTTAGGGTTAGGGTTAGGGTTAGGGTTAGGGTTAGGGTTAGGGTTAGGGTTAGGGTTAGGGTTAGGGTTAGGGTTAGGGTTAGGGTTAGGGTTAGGGTTAGGGTTAGGGTTAGGGTTAGGGTTAGGGTTAGGGTTAGGGTTAGGGTTAGGGTTAGGGTTAGGGTTAGGGTTAGGGTTAGGGTTAGGGTTAGGGTTAGGGTTAGGGTTAGGGTTAGGGTTAGGGTTAGGGTTAGGGTTAGGGTTAGGGTTAGGGTTAGGGTTAGGGTTAGGGTTAGGGTTAGGGTTAGGGTTAGGGTTAGGGTTAGGGTTAGGGTTAGGGTTAGGGTTAGGGTTAGGGTTAGGGTTAGGGTTAGGGTTAGGGTTAGGGTTAGGGTTAGGGTTAGGGTTAGGGTTAGGGTTAGGGTTAGGGTTAGGGTTAGGGTTAGGGTTAGGGTTAGGGTTAGGGTTAGGGTTAGGGTTAGGGTTAGGGTTAGGGTTAGGGTTAGGGTTAGGGTTAGGGTTAGGGTTAGGGTTAGGTTAGGGTTAGGGTTAGGGTTAGGGTTAGGGTTAGGGTTAGGGTTAGGGTTAGGGTTAGGGTTAGGGTTAGGGTTAGGGTTAGGGTTAGGGTTAGGGTTAGGGTTAGGGTTAGGGTTAGGGTTAGGGTTAGGGTTAGGGTTAGGGTTAGGGTTAGGGTTAGGGTTAGGGTTAGGGTTAGGGTTAGGGTTAGGGTTAGGGTTAGGGTTAGGGTTAGGGTTAGGGTTAGGGTTAGGGTTAGGGTTAGGGTTAGGGTTAGGGTTAGGGTTAGGGTTAGGGTTAGGGTTAGGGTTAGGGTTAGGGTTAGGGTTAGGGTTAGGGTTAGGGTTAGGGTTAGGGTTAGGGTTAGGGT